>NC_064285.1:65496762-65537452 GCF_019186545.1 Solanum stenotomum
ATATATATATATATATATATATATTTCATTTTTAAAATTTGATTCCCTCCGTTTCGATTTATATTAACTTGTTTTTTATTTCATTTTATAAAGATAATAACCTTTGAATTTTAATTTTTTTTTATAGCATATTTAAGATCACAAAATTTAAAAATATTTTAATATATTTGATATATACCACAAAATTTAAATGTACATATAAATTTTAATTTTAATTGATTTCCACTAAATATTATACTTGATATATAATTATTAAGAGCTAAATGTAATTATAATTTATTTACTTTCATGTAAAAGAGATGTATCATTTCTGAACATATCCACTGGCTTAAGAGAAGAGTGAGACTCTAATTAATGGGGAGAACGATTTTAAAAATTTAAGTTTACAGAAAGAATAAATTAATTTGGAATTTCTTATGCAAATTATGTGGGTTATTAATATTTTGTATTGGTTGAGAGAGAGATTTTTTAAGTTCCTAATTATTGTAATTTATAGTATTTTTTATGTATATTTGAGGTTATAAATTTGTTGTGATTTATAGTACTTTTTGCACATCATTTTTAAATAATATATGTTATTCATGTTCTAATTCACGTGAATAATCATAAATATTTTCAGTTGTTAATTTATTGTGAATTCTAGAACTTTTGACGCCATGTCAAATAATATGTGATACTTCTTTTATTTTAATTAGCCAACCAAATTTCCAATATGATTTAAAAATATTTTCAGTTGCTAATTATTGTAATTTATAGTATTTCTTATGTAATTTTTAATAATATATTTTATTCTATTTGTTTAAATTCGTGTGACAATGATAGAATTTTAAGAATCAACTAAATCTTTTTAGAAAATTTAATTTCTTTCTACTATAATTTGTAGCTAAAATATAATAAATGAAGTAATTAAATTTGAAAATGTTAAGGAAGAAATAAAGTGGGAAAAAATAAAAAAGAAACTGTGAGGAACAAATAAAGAAGGAAATGAGAATTGTTAATGGGCAATTGGATAACGAAAAGAAAAATTGAAAAATGTGAAATAGGCACAAACAAGGGCCCACCTTTTTCGGCTTGAAGTAAAGCCAAAGGAAAAGATGGGCGGACTCTTAAGCTGACCTATGTGGCGATTTTTCATTGTTTTCGTCGAATCGAAGAACTCTCAGTTATTTAAAATGATGATGATGATAAGAATTCATATTAAAATTAGTTGTACAAGTTTAAGATTTTTTAAATAATCAAAATTTATAATGTAGCTACTCCATTATTAATCCAGTACATAAAAGGTTTATCATTAAAGTTATCAAAAAAACAAGATCTTCTGGATTCTTGATAACATCATTAGAGATTTTTGTTTTTTCGTAAAAAACTATTAATTATTTGTGTACGAGATAAATTTAGCTTCAGTGTAATAGTTTGCACATTATAATATAAATTAATTAGATAAATTTAATACGACAAATTCGACCGAAAAAGTATGTAGAGAAGTTCAAACTTAGATCGTTGTTCAATCAACTAAGCTACTCTTGTTGGTATCTTCTCTTCCGTCTCATTTAAATAAAATACTCAGTTCGTCTATAATAATTGTCCACGTTACTATAAATAGTAAATCAAATTACTTGTTCATTTATAAAAAAGATAGAATTAATTTTTTTTTTCTTGTTTGCACTAACAATTAATTTCTTTTAAAAAAAGTATAATTTTTTTTTCTAAATTTTCAAATTAATAAAATTTCATTTTGAGATATCATCCCCCACATCAGATTTTTCATCAGGAAAAATATTCACTGGCTCCACAGGAACAAAACGTGTAACACGACAATATTTCCAGCTAATGAATTTACATTTATTTGTCAAATTTAAAAAAGTATATATTAAAAGGAAAGTTCATCATTATTTTTATTTTTAATATTTATAATAAATATATTAATAGAATTGTTATAAAGAGAAAAATGATATATGGGAGAGAAGTGTGATACTTAAATTACAAAAGGAAGGTAGTGTTATGAATACGAAGCTAAATCTAAAGAAAGATCTCTAAAACTGATAATATAATATTGTTAATGTATTTGATGGTAAAACAATATTATTATTTACTATTTGATGAGGAACATTTTGCCCTGTATTTGATAATTAGGAGTTCAATTGAATTTAATTTGATATTTGAATTGGCTACGAATTATAATATTTAATCATAATTAAAAAGAAACTAATGATGAGTTAGTCCGTTAAGTGCATAAATACCCACTTTTATCGCGACGATAACTTAAAAATATTATTTTTATACTAAAGGGCAAAACATTCTCGTCGAATAGTAAAAAAGCAATTTTATCCCTTTCCTCGTGTTAAAATGATAAAATATAATTACAAATTTAAAAATATGTTTACCTACCAAGAAAATGAGAAAGAATGAATAAGAAGTGAAGATGGAGTTTCACGTTTTATGTTATATAAAACATTTTAAGAATTAGAAAAAGATGTTGAAAAGTCATAGAATAGTAAAATAAAATAGTTATAAGCAAGTTGTTTTGTAGTTAATTTGATTTATAACCACGTAACTTATAAATTTTTTGAATATTTATTAAATATATTGACCAATTTGTAAATTTAACCAAATCAATCGACCGATACGAATTAATTTATGTGGGCAAATAATGCATGTACATAATTATATATATATTTGGACATGCAGTATGAAATTATGATATGATATGAAATCATAATATGAAATTATGAGATGAAGTTAAAATTTTGTTTGGACATGCGATTTAAACTTTTTGTATTGTATATTTTCTCATAAACATAATATTATATTCATTATAACGAGATCCTAAATACGTACGCCTCTAATTGTTATTTGTTATATTATATGGTATCATAACGTACCATTATTTTTGCTTTATAAATTTAATGATTGTTTTGATTGTTATTGTATCATACCTTTTTAATTTTTATACATATAATAATGTAAATTTTATTCTTCAAACTGCTAGTATGTGATGATGAAACTCAAATAAGAAACTCATTAATATTTGGAAGGAGCTCATATAAGAAACTCAAATCAACTATACCTCAATCCCAAATTGGTTGGGATGGATTATATGAGTCCTCTGTATCCATGTTATTATATTTAGACCATTCCATTCCAAGCCAATGTTGCACATACCTAGTTGGCAACATCCCAACAAATTAGTATTGGAGGATTTAACATGGGAAGAAAATAGAAATCACCAATTCTCTCTGTCTCATTAAATGTGGCATACTTCTCATTTATGTGATAGACTTTCTTTTTAAGTTTGTCCCTGAACAAATGACAACTTTCTGTATGTATAACCAATTTAACTTTAAATTTCACACTTTACCCTAAATGAGATGATTTATAGTCATCCCACTTGCTGGGACTACACTGGGTATGACGATATGTTGTTGTTGTTGTTGTTGAGATGATTTCTAGTCACACAAATGTGTTTGGTTTTAAACCATAAGATTCGAAAGTCTTTAGTTTTTTCTTAAACTTCATTCCTATTAAACACCGCCATATAAATTGAAATGGAAGGAGTAATATTTTCTGTCAGTTGACCATGAAATACTCTATTGGAAATACCCTCTCTACCTTCATAAGGTAGGGGTAAGGTTGCATACATACCACCTTTCCCAGACCCAACTAATGGAATTACACTAGGTATATTGTTGTTGTTGTTAGTTGAACACGAATTACAATAGCGCCTTTGCAAATTCCTTCCGAATCAACATGAGCACACCTTGATTAGTTTACTAGGTAGAGGTTATCTTTTTTCTTAATGAATACTAGGTAGATGTTATCTTCAATCAACACAAGTATTGGGTAACTCTACTCGTCAAGGTATAATTAGCCGGAGGAGTACACCTAGTGTCGCATCTGCAAGGATTCCAGCTTGATCCTAACTCCCAAGGTTATTACTCCTTCTCTTCAACCACTAGGAACCTTATGGATAATGTTACAGTCTGAATCAGAGAACTCAACCCAAAAGACTACCTATTAGATGGGAGAGTTCATTGAGCCTATAAATTTATTACTATGTCTCTGTTTAATCAATAAGGAACAATTGACACACGACAATTCTCCTTGCTTGAGGACCAACGACTTTGTTGATCATGCCTGGGACCACTTCTTTTTAATCCAGGCTGGCACTCTTAGAACCCCTCTGGCCAAGTTGGTCACGACTTGCATCTCATTCCTTTTTTCCTTATTGCGCTCAGTTGATCACAACCAGCACCCCACTTGGATCTAGGCTACCACTGCTGGCACTCTACTAGTTGTGTCACGACCCGAGCCTACACCCTGGACGTGGCCGGCACTTGAAGACCATTGCTGGTCCCCAAGCGAACCCTCATCCTGGCTGACTACAAGCGGAAAATTGATTCAAGCATACAAAGCTTAAAAACTGAAATAAAAGTTCATAAAACTTAAATACAAACTTTAAGTCCAAAGAAAACTCTGTATAATAAAATATATACAACTCGCCATAAAAAGGAAACTTTAGTCTTTAAAACATTTAATAAAATAAATGATACAGACTTCTCAACTATACTGACTATCTATGAAGCCTCTGATTGATAAAGATGGAAGTCGGGACAAGACCCACGACATCCTAACAACTGATATAACTGAAAGGTAAATGAAATCCTCCGAAAGCAAGGAGGCTCACCATAGCTAACTCGAACTCTCGGATGTATCAACGAAGCTCCTGTTGATGATCCTGAATACCTGTGTCTGCATCATGAGAAGATGCAGGCCAAATGGCTCAGTACGTGGAATGTACGAGCATGTAAGGGGAATTCTAAAACATAAACATAAGCTTGAAACTTGATAAAAAGGAAACATACTTGCCTGTTTTCAATCTTACTCAACTCAAGGAATACTCCAAACTACTCAAACTTACTCAACTCAGAAGTACTCAAGGATAAGATACTCAACTCAGAGATTAGATACTCAACTCAAGGATATGATATTCGACTCAAAGATATGATATTCGACTCTGGATACTCAACTCTGGATACTCAACTTTGAATACTCAACTCAATATGACTGAACTCATTTCAATATAAAGCAATTTAAAACAAGTGCAATATAAAGAAACAAACTGTTTAAAAACATGCTGTGAAATCTGTGTGTATGCAAGGATACAACATAACTCTGAAATGTATATAAAAATACAATAAACTGATGTATATAAAAATACAATAACTTCTGTGGGAGTTTCTCTAACCGACAACCATCACATAAGAGCTATAGTGATGATACAGCGATCTACCTCACGCTGCCAGCGCATCCTATACCCGGCCAAAGGTATAGGACCTGAACTGCCTAATGGATCCACTAGTCTATTTCGAAAAAGGTTCATCTAAAAAGTATGACCCTTTTCTACCCATGGTGGCTACATGGTTTATGGAGGCTGTGAGTTGTCTAAACTCTCCCCCATATCGGTGCTCAATACTACTCCCAAAAATATACTAGCTCTTATGTTTTAAAAACATACTTCTTTCTGCTGATTTGAGATAATTGCTCAAAAACTTAGCTCAAAGGCTATCTTGGAAATCTCAGTTTCCCTGCTTGCTTCATTTAGAAAGCTATTACTCTTTTCTGAAAACTAGCCCGAAGGCCCTTTGGAAATCTCAGTTTCCGTTCTTATTTAAATGTGAAAACATTTATAAACTCTTTGGGAATACTTAGTCCCCATATACTTTTGAAGAAAAAGACTTCAAACTTTACTCTTTACTCTTTACTGAACTCAAAACTTAAGTCTTAAAACAAAGTTAAAACGTTTGTAAAAGACTTCTTAAAATATGGTTCATACCGAATTATGGACATGAACTACTCAATGCAAGGTTTTCAATAACCATAGATAGAACTCAAATACTTGGAACTCAAGAACTTCAATGATATTACTAATTTCAAGAATGCTCAACTCAGAGGGTTCGTGCGGAATTATAAGCATGAACGACTCAACTCAAAGACTCAAAGATACTTCTCTTCTCAAGACTGCTCGACTTATAGGATTCATGCGGAATTATGGGCATGAACAATTCAACTCAAAGACTTTATGGGTAACATGTAATAGTCCCATGCTTAGAAATATAATCTCAAAGGGGATTAGGAACTCAATACTCAAGACTTAGAACTTGAAGATACTACTCCTCTCAAAGATACTCAACTTCTGGAGTTCATGCGGAATTTATGGGCATGAACGACTTGACTCGTAGGTCTACATAACATTATGAAACTCATGTATGTGACTCTTCTCATTCTCTGACTTACTTCCTCAAAACTTAGTTCAAATCGATAGTTGATCTCAAAGGATTCACAATTGAACTCAAAGGCTTCCTTGAACTCTACTCTTAACTCTCTCTTGAATTTGAATTATGAATTCAAGAGTTATGATTCATGATATGAAGGATCTCAATAACAATATAGCTATTCGATAATTAGGAATATAACTTTTAAAAGAAACGTGAATTCAAGAACTCAAAATCAACTTATCTCAAGAATACTCAAATCTAGGGAAAGTTTCCTAGATTACTCTTTTACTGATCTGAAAGTAGATGTAGGGTGTGAGGACGAACTAGTCCAACACTATGATAGCCTTACATACCTAGAAGAACAAGATTATTGAAGAATCTTGAAGAATCTTTAAGAATCTTGAAGAAGAACTTGATTAGAAGCCTTGAAACCCTAGCTTGAAGGTAAACAATCAAGAAGACCTTTCTTGAGATTCTCGAGTTAGTTTCTTAAAATCTCTATAGCCAAAAATTATGATTTTCATGAGTGAAGATGAAAATCTGATTGTTTTGAGCTTTTTATTAGTCAAGAAATTCGTTGATGGTTTTCTTGGAGGTAAAAAGACAAAAACCGATTATTTTCAATATTTTCCCGTCGGCTAATTCGTAACAGCACTGTATAGGTTACTAAAATAGTCATAACTTTTTACTCAGATATTGGATTGACGTGAAATTGGTGGGGTTGGAAAGTAGATTCAATTACCTTTAATTGGATAGGTTATGGCTCACGTAACTCTTAATATTCTAAGAGATATGGTCGTTTAAAGTTGACCTAAGCAGAATCTTACTTCAAAACTTAATAAACTTCAAGAACTCATCAAGAACTTAAATCCATAAATTTCAAGAACGAAATTACGCTGAATAAATCATGATTGGCGTGTGGGTGAAAGAACCCAACACTATGGAAGCTTACATACCTCTTAGGGATTAAACCCATGGCGAAAATCCGCAACAAGATGCAAGAATCTCGACGAACGCTTTTATCCTTTCTCTTTTCTCCTCTTTTCTCTTCTTCTTTTCTCTTCTTGAATTCTCAATTAAAACCCTAGGCGTATTTTAGGATTATAAAACTGAACCTAATAGGATTAGACCCTTAAAATATTACTAAAAACGAATTAAATCTGTTTTGGTAAGGAAAAGACCAAAATACCCCTCTAAAACCCGGTTTTGACTTTCCTTAACTGGACAGCCTAACTTCAAAAGGCCATAGCTCACTCATCCGACCTCGAAACTTATCAAACTCGGTGGCGTTGAAAAGATAATTCAAAGATGTTTCCTACGGTAACTGGTAGAACACCTAAATCATCCTGAGCTAGGAGTTATGGTCGTTTGAAGTCAACCCAAAACTCGTACTTAGCTTAACTTGTAAAATTTCAGATTTTGCTATTTCCAATTTAATTCTTTTTGGAACTCAAGGTGCTACATCTAGTGACCTTAAAACTTAAGAAATTTTAATTCCTCGGTAAAATCTCACTCACTTCGATGAACGGTTCGAGTCTTAGTTAAAAAAAAAATTCTGGGGTGTTACAAGTTGGTCACATCTGGCACCCTTCTAGATCGATACCCACTCTCAGTGGTCTATTAGGCCATCACTTCGAGTCTCAGTCTCAAACATTAATTGACCTGTCCTAATATCAATTGTTGTAGACTGACAGGAGAGCGCAATCCAAAAAACTAGATTATTAGGTGGAAGATGTCCATTCAACATAAAAAAATCGTTACTATTTCTCTTATAATACATAGATGGTGATAGTTCAGGTAGGAAAAGAAAAAGGGAACAACCGATTGTTGAAGTGTGAAACTCGCGAAAAAAGTGATAGTTCACGTGTTTTTGTCTTAGAAATTGCTTTTTCTATATATAAGTAGTAGTATTTCTCTTCTTCTGATTCTTACATAAAAAAATCATTACTATTTCTCTTATATTAGATTTCTGACAGACTCGTTAAACAATTATAGTATGTCAAATTTTAGAAATTTAATAAATCAAAAATAGAAAAAATTGTAATATAAATAAACTAAAATAGTAAATAAAAGGATATAAGAAATGTACATCCAAATACGAGCTCTTGTTAAGTTTTATGGTAATTCTCGTTAAATCTAACTATCAGGATTTATTAGTATAAAAAAACATTTACTTTAATAAATATAATAGACAAAACTATTCAAAATTATATTTACATGATCATTTTAAACATATTCTAGACACAAGGGACTATTTTTGTTCTTTTTTCTTTTATAAATTATTTTTCGAGTCATTTTTCATGTTTTATTTACTTCTTTTTTTAAATAGTAAAAATCGATCAAAACTCTTTACCCTATTCGGACAAACAAAAATATGTCTATAAGAGAAAGGCACATGCATGCAAATGCAATCAGTAGGATGTCACATTAAAATATCGAATTTATCTAAATTCAATGTATAATATAAATTTATATAAATAAAAAATTCATTAGGATTTACTATTATTACTACTATATATAAGAGACTAGGAAGCACACAAGTGTTGGACGACATGTGTGCTTCCTTGCCAAGGGTATTTTTTATTTTTGCACAATGTTTATGCTTAAATAATGTTGTACTTGCTTATTTTATAATTGTACCTTTAATTATTGGACAATTTAACCCAGCTATTACTTATCTCTTAGCCGAAATATTAGACTTTCATTTAGGCACATTTACTTTTCCTCATCTCATGTGTTTTCTGATTTTCATTTATCATGCGTTTTTAATATATGTTTTGTATCTAATTCTCTTGTTCAACCTTTTATACTTCTTGAAATTTAACTACTACATTTATTATATTTTAACTACAAAATATATTAGAGGTACAACCTTTTTTTAAAAAAAAATATTTAGTTGACTCTTAAAATTTTATCATTGTCATATGAATTGGAACAAATGAAATAATATATATTATTATTATTAAAATTACATAAAAGATGTTATAAATCAATACTTGCTTATTTTATAATTGTACCCAAATCTGAATTTTTATTCATTTGTGCATTAGTAACCCTATAAGCAAAATTCAAAATTATTAAATATGAATATATAAAAAAATCAAACAACAAATTATGTATGAATGCTAATGTAGATTACTACAAATTACAATCTACTAAATTTAAAATATGAAAACAAAATCACAAAAAAATAGAACAATAGTGTTTAAAATACTAAAAATCCGAAATGCATAAATATTTGATGAGTATGTTAACAAACTCACATAAAAATCGAAAAAATGACGAAAAATCTGTAATACATACAATCCAAAATTCAACATAAGTTGTAATTTTGAAAACAAATTCTCATGAAATCTCGCAAAATAAATGATGACTTCGAAAATACTTTTATCAATGAGAGATTTCTTGAATTAATTGATAGATCTGAACAAATTTGTATGAACTTGAATAATTAGTTCTTCTTCAACAATGAGGGAGAGAATAATGGTGAAATTTTGATGAATGAGAAAACGTGAATGATGGGGACAATGGTGAAAACTGAGAAGTTGATGAAAGAGAAAAAAATTAAAAAACGTGAAAGATGAAAATAAATTTAATGGTATTAAAGCGTAGGACGAAGTGTAAATGGATAGTGGATGTATTTCATGTTGGACTGCTTTGAGAAATAAAAGGAAAGACAAATAATAATATTTGGATACAAATTATTTTCTAAAATATTGACATTTTGACATTTTAAATAATTATTTTAAAATGTAGATGTTTTTACTAATTAAGTTAGGAATTGTGACTAGTTTGCTAATTTTCCCTTTAATTATTGGACAATTTAACCCAGCCATTACTTATCTCTCAGCCGAAATATTAGACTTTCATTTAGGCACATTTACTTTTCCTCATCTCATGTGTTTTCTCATTTTCGTTAATCATGTGTTTTCAATATATGTTTTGTATCTAATTCTTTTGTTCAACCTTTTATACTTCTTGAAATTTAACTATTACATTTATTATATTTTAACTACAAAACATATTAGAGGTATAACCATTTTTTAAAAAATGTAAAATAAAACGAATAGGACCCACATATTTTTTTGTTCATAAATTAAGTAAGACAGGAGAGAGAAACAACAATATTGAATAAGAAAGGTGGGACGTACATATTTTTTAAATTTAAAAATAATGTCTCACATATCAAGTCATATTTGTGCGTCTTCCGCCATAAAATTTGTCTATGTTTTGTATCTAATTCTTTTGTTCAACATGTTATACTTCTTGAAATTTAACTACTATATTTATTATATTTTAACTACAAAATATATTAGAGGTACAACCTTCTATTTTTTTTAAAAAAATATTTAGTTGACTCTTAAAATTTTATCATTGTCTTATGAATTGGAACAAATGAAATAATATATATTATTAGTAAAATTACATAAAAGATGTTATAAATCACAATAGTTAACAATTGAAAATATTATAGAAATTTTGTTGACTAATTGAAATAGAAGAAGTAACATATATTATTTGAAAATAACGTCAAAAGTTCTAGAATTCGCAGTAAATTAACAACTGAAAATATTTATGATTATTCACGTGAATTGGAACAGAAGTAACATATATTATTTAAAAATGACGCTAAAAATACAATAAATCAAAACAAATTAATAACTTCAAATATATTTTTAAAAAAACATATAATTGTTTCTAATTGATTCTTCAAAATTCCTTTATATCACATAAATTTGAGGGAAAAAATAGTAACATATATTTTGGGCATGTGCTGGCATGGGCATCAAATATCTAGTATAATAATAATATGCTTGAGTTCATAAGTTGAAAAATACAACAAATTTCATGCTAGAAATTGTATAGATTAAATTCATAAAATAAAAATACAACATGCGTGTCCAATGCTTATGAGATCAGTACACTAGATATGTTGTTGCAGCAAATAGTAGATTAGAATTCATAATATTAAAAAAACAACATGCGTGTTCAATGCTTACTAAGAACCTTAAAGATAAACCAATAGAGTTTACATTCTTAATTCATCTCCGAACATCGTAAAACTCAAGAAGGATAAGCTTGAATAACGGATTGAACAACATTAATGTGACTAATTGTGTGTCTATTAAATCCAGCTTCATTCAAAACATAAGCCCATTCTTTAGAAGTTCTCTCTTTTCCATTGGTTGTGTGAGCCATCATCACCATATCCAACATTAAACCAACATCTTTGAGCTTCTCATTATTTGATCCTCTAATAATACTTTCTTCTTTTTCACCAACTATTGCTTCCAATATTATCACTTTCCCATTGTCTTGTGGAATTGCTTCTCTACACTTTGTTAATATTTGTATGCATTCTTCATCACTCCAATCATGTAAAACCCACTAATATACATAACATATACAACAATATACATGAGGTTATGAAAATTAATAAAACAAAATTGAATATAAAAAAAATACTTTCTTAATAAATTAAAAATGACTAGAATTTCTGATAAATTCCGTCAAATATTAGCTCGTACGAAACATTTACTATCGACTTTCAATTAAAAATCTGAGTGATGAATCTTTTGGAAACAGTCTCTCTACCTTCACGAGGTATGAGTAAGGTATGTGTACACTTTATCCTCCTTAGACCCTAGCTATGGGATTGGAGAGGGTTTGTTATTGTTGTTTCAATCAAAAATCTCTTTAACTGTGAGATTTTCGTCAATATTTGTGTAAGGTTAATAGAAATAAAGATAATTTCCCACCAATACAATTACTTCAACACATACATAAAGTTATGCAAAAATACTTTTTAACTAAAGCGAAATTCGTTCAAAATGTTTTTAACAGACAATTCATCGGAAATCCATTAAACACTATTTTTTTTAAAAATAACTTTTTTATTAAATTCGTTTGAAATTGGCTCGTCAATAATGTTTCCGACATGCTTTTATAGAAAATCTCTCAACGATAAGCTATTTTTTTACGAATGTCCATTAAAAACTTGTAAATAGAAATAATAGTATAAAATATATCAGTGGACAACTTTAGACCTACTCTCAAAACACAAGGGACCATTCCATATTTGTCCTTTTTCCCTTTTTTAAAATAGTAAAAAACGATCAAACTCTATACCCTTTTCGAACAAACAAAAAAATGTCAATAAGAGAAAGGCACATGCATGCAAATGCAATCAGTAGGATGTCACATTCAAATATCGAATTTATCTAAGTTCAATGTAAAATGCAAATTTATATATATGAATCCATTAGGATTATAATAATAATATGCTCAAATTCGTAAGTTGAAAATACAACAAATTTCATGCTAGAAATTGTGTAGATTAAATTCATAAATTTTAAATTTTAAATCAATGTCTAACCGTAATAATAAAATATAAGGATCAGCTTGAATAATTGACCAGCATTAATTTGATTGATATAGTGTGTATTAAATCCCACATGCATTGATCAGATTTCAGAACATAAGTTTTGAATAAGAACCACACATCAATATTTTCAAGTTATTATTATATATATATATATATATATATATTTAAAGTCCGTATAGTTTTATCTTTCTCAGACTTCACATGTGAGTTGACATTATTTTCGTTGCAACAAATAGTAGGTTTGATTTGATGCACTTGAACAATAAGTCGAAGGTCTTTGGAATATAGTCTATCTACCTTCACGAGGTAAGAGTAAGGTATATGTACCTCTACCTTCATCAAACTTCACTTATAAGATCAATACACTAGATATGTTGTTGCAACAAATAGAAGATTTAAATTAATAATTTCAAAAATACAACGACTTGAATGCTTTTTAAGAACCTTAAAGATAAACCAACAGAGTTTACATTTTAAATTTGTCTCCAAACACGATAAAAATCAAGAAGAATAAGCTTGAATAACAGATTGAACAACATTAATGTGACTAATTGTGTGTCTATTAAATCCAGCTTCATTCAAAACATAAGCCCATTCTTTTGTAGTTCTCTCTTTTCCATTGCTTGTGTGAGCCATCATCACCATATCCAACATTAAACCAACATCTTTGAGCTTCTTATTATTTGATCCTCTTATAATATTTTCTTCTTTTTCACCAATTATTGCTTCCAATATTATCACTTTCCCATTATCTTGTGGAATTGCTTCTCTACACTTTGTTAATATTTGTATGCATTCTTCATCACTCCAATCATGTAAAACCCACTAATATACATAACATTTACAACAATATACAGGAGGTTATGAAAATTAACAACAAAAATGAATATAAGAAAATAATTTCTTAATAAATTAAAAATAAGTAGATTTTCTGATAAATTCGGTCAAATATTAACTTGTACGAAATATTTACGATCCACTTTCAATTAAAAATCTGAGTGAAAAATCTTTTAGAAACAATCTCTCTACCTTCACGAGCTATGAGTAAGGTATGTGTACACTTTACCCTCCTTAGACCCTAGCTATGGAATTGGAGAGGGTTTGTTATTGTTGTTGTTGTTTGTTGTTTCAATCAAAAATGTCTTTAACGGTGAGATTTTCATCAGAAATTTATAGAAATAGAGATAATTTCTCACCAATACAATTACTTCAACATATATACATGAAGTTATGCTAAAATACAATATAACTAAAATAAAACGATATTGAATAGGAAAGGTGGGACCTACATATTTTTTTAATTTAAAAATAATGCCTCACATATCAAGTCATATTTGTGCCTCTTCCACCATAAAATTTGTTTATGTTTTGTATCTAATTCTTTTGTTCAACATGTTATACTTTTTGAAATTTAACTACTACATTTATTATTTTAACTACAAAATATATTAGAGGTACAACCTTCTTTTTTAAAAAAAAAAATATTTAGTTGACTCTTAAAATTTTATCATTGTTATATGAATTGGAACAAATGAAATAATATATGTTATTATTAAAATTACATAAAAGATGTTATAAATCACAATAATTAACAATTGAAAATATTATAAGAAATTTGGTTGACTAATTGAAATAGAAGAAGTAACATATATTATTTGAAAATAACGTCAAAAGTTCTAGAATTTGCAGTAAATTAACAACTGAAAATATTTATGATTATTCACGTGAATTGGAACAGAAGTAACATATATTATTAAAAAAATTACACAAAAAATACTATAAATCACAACAAATTAATAACTTCAAATATATTTTTAAAAATACATATAATTTTTTTTGATTGATTCTTCAAAATTCTTCATATCACATAAATTGAGGGAAAAAATAGTAACATATATTGGGCATCTGCTGGCATGGGCATCAAATATCTAGTATAATAATAATATGCTTGAGTTCATAAGTTGAAAAATACAACAAATTTCATGCTAGAAATTGTATAGATTAAATTCATAAAATAAAAATACAACATGCGTGTCCAATGCTTATGAGATCAGTACATTAGATATGTTGTTGCAACAAATAGTAGATTAAAATTCATAATATTAAAAGAACAGCATGTGTGTTCAATGCTTACTAAGAACCTTAAAGATAAACCAATAGAGTTTACATTCTGAATTCGTCTCCGAACATCGTAAAAATCAAGAAGGATAAGCTTGAATAACAGATTGAACAGCATTAATGTGACTAATTGTGTGTCTATTAAATCCAGCTTCATTCAAAACATAAGCCCATTCTTTTGTAGTTCTCTCTTTTCCATTGCTTGTGTGAGCCATCATCGTCATATCCAACATTAAACCAACATCTTTGAGCTTCTTATTATTTGATCCTCTTATAATATTTTCTTCTTTTTCACCAATTATTGCTTCCAATATTATCACTTTCCCATTATCTTGTGGAATTGCTTCTCTACACTTTGTTAATATTTGTATGCATTCTTCATCACTCCAATCATGTAAAACCCACTAATATACATAACATTTACAACAATATACATGAGGTTATGAAAATTAACAACAAAAATGAATATAAGAAAATAATTTCTTAATAAATTAAAAATAAGTAGATTTTCTGATAAATTCCGTCAAATAGTAACTCGTACGAAACATTTACGATCGACTTTCAATTAAAAATCTGAGTGAAAAATCTTTTGGAAACAGTCTCTCTACCTTCACGAGCTATGAGTAAGGTATGAATACACTTTACCCTCCTTAGACCCTACCTATGGGATTGGAGAGGGTTTGTTATTGTTGTTGTTGTTTGTTTTTTCAATCAAAAATGTCTTTTAACGGTGAGATTTTCGTCAGAAATTTATAGAAATAGAAATAATTTCCCACCAATACAATTACTTCAAAATATATACATGAAGTTATGCAAAAATACAATTTAACTAAAGTGAATTTTTTTGAAAATGTTTTTAACAGACAATTCATCGGGAATCCCAAAAACACTATTTTTTTAAAAATATCTTTTTTTATGAAATTGGCTCGTCAATAATGTTTCCGACATGCTTTATTGAAAATCCCTTAACGATGAGCTATTTTTTTAAAGGATGTCCATTAGAAACTTGTAAATAGAGATAATATAAAATATATACTTTAGACCTACTCTCAAAACATAAGAGACCATTCCATATTATTTTCTAGTACTTTTCGTGTAGAAATTATTTTGTGAGATAATGAACAAATAACGAATGACTTTTCTTAGCACAAATTAATTTTTTTTAAAAAAAGACTTTCTGATCCATTTTCATAACATGAATAACTATTTATGAAATTAATTCCCATTATAATTAAAATGTCAAATATTTTAATTAAAACAAATTCAATCCATTAAAATGACTACTATTAATATCTATTTCCTCCGTCTCATATTAGATGGGAATTAACTTTCTATTTTGTACTATAATTAAGCAATTATTAATAGATTGATCAACTTTACTACTGTATTCTTTGTTTATATTAATTAGCCTCTTGAAAAAAAAAAATTATGAATCTTCAAAATTTGTTTAAACTTCCAAAGGTCTTATTAATTGTAGGGGTAAAATAAAAATAAAATAAAATTATTCTGATTAATTAGTAAAAGATCATATAATATGAAACAAATATTTTTAATAAGATGTTCATCTAATGTGAGACGGAAGTAGTACTTACCATGAGGAAGGCAGCATCAGCTTTGGGAACATAATTAAACATGTCACCTCCAACATGTACAACACCAGTAGCATGAGGTGCAACAGAAGCAACATGAGGGAGATAAAAAATAATCCCATTAATCCAAGGAAAAGCTTCCACCAATAATCTAAGTGTTGTTCCATCACCACCACCAACATCAACCACTGTGTTCACTCCCTCGAATATCTCCGGGCAACCGTTGATAATCGCAGATACTGCTACCCTAGCATCACACGCCATTGCGTTGTTCAAGAGATTACTGTGTTTAGGGTCAGCTTCCGCGTACTTCCAGACATCCTTTCCATGAGCTGCTTCAAAGGCGGGCGTACTATTGTCCTTTGATGAAATACGTGCACTAAGATTGTGCCACGGTGCCAACATCACAGGGCTGCTTTCAAATAGCAGGAAAGCAGCCATGCTATTCTTGCCTTCTTTAATGAGAAGGCGGGAAAGAGGCGTTTGAACATAGCCACTTTTCCCGCTTTTGGTTGATGTCTCCTTGAATATTTCACGGTTGATCAAGAACCTATAAAATATGTACATATTATTAACATTATTATTTTTATAACAAATATCTATAATCATATCTCTTTATAATAATATTTCACAATAACTGTCAAGTTTTCCTTAGAACCGATGTTTCATCTTATGCTATACCATTTAATTTCTATAGCATCATTTCCAAACAAATGATGATATTATAAAGAGGTTTGAGTGTTGATACTTTTTTTTAGTCTGTCTTAACTAAAAATAATTCTTCATATCCTTATTTAAAAATAACTTAACTTTAAGCTTTTCATTAGTTCAATAATTTTTTCCTCCCGATGTTAATTAGTAGGATAAGACATTTTCTACCTAAGAGAACTCCATACTCGGGAATCGAGCATAAGATCTCTAGTTACGGATGCATGAATATGAATACGTACTAACCTTTTCACTACAACCCTTCGTGGACTAGTCCCTTAATATAATGAGATGCTCAATTACAGTCACACAAATATTTTAAAAAATCAAATTTCTTGTATATATAGCTAAACACTGTCACGTAAATTGAAACAGACAGAATAACAAATTACAAACTAATTAATCATACCTTAGGATACGATAGAGGGAAGAAGAACAACAACCAAGTGCAATAGAAAGTTGATTTAGGCTAATAGGTTCTTGATTTTTTTCCAAAAAATCAGCAATTCCTAATTCAATGGCACATTTAATCACAGCCATTTCTGTGAAACCAAACACAAATTTCCACATATTTGCTTGTGCTTCATGAGATTCTTGAATTTTTTTTTCATCATTTGTTCTTGTTTTTCCATTTGTTTGTTTCTCCATAGTGAATAAAAGCTTAATTTAATGTTTTTGTTGGTTCTTGGAATACTTCAATGGACTGGCTATTAGGCTATTTAAAGCAATAAAAATCTTTTAAATTAGTATATTATTATTATTATTTTAGTACAACGTGTTGGATGGTTGTTATCACGGGCGTATCAAGGGGATTTCCCGAGTTCACGCGAATCTATGCCCCTCTTCCGAGATCATATATATAGTTGTATTATATATTGAAAAATAACCAGTGAACATACATAAAGTATGATATAATGCAATCATTATTGTGCGCATATGTCTTTCTAAGTGATGTTAGAAATTTGAATCTTACATCTATTTTGTTCTTTCAAACAAAAAATGGGCAACGTACACCTCTCTTCTAAGTGATTATTGGTAGCATTTTTGACGTTTTAAACTAAATTTTTTTATTGCATCAATCTTTCAAAACAATTCAAGTCTATCATATTGGAAATTTCTCAATTATTTTTAGTATTGTAATTTTTTACTATAATTAGCCAAATGTATATATTAAAATGAGTAATATTGAATGATATTATATACGGTCAATGTATTCAATCGATTTCAATACCTCCGATATCTTAGGGTTTGTTGTTTAGCCATGCAATATAAAATTATGATGTAAAATCATGAGATAAAGTTGAAGTTTTGTTTGGACATACGATTTGGACTTTTTATGTAGTATATTTTCTCATAAGCATAATATTGCATTCATCGTAACGAGATCCTAAATACGTACGTTGGCCTCTAATTGCTATTTGTTATATATGGTATCATAACGTACCATTATTTTTGCTTTGTGAATATAATGATGGTTTTGATTGTTAGTGTATCATACCTTTTTAACTTTTACACATATAATAATGTATATTTTATTCTTCTAACTGCTAGTATGTGATGATGAAACAACATGTGTATATATAAAATACAATGTGTCATGAAGCAATACATAATAATCATCTTATAAACAAGTTGTCAGTTATTGGTAAAATTTAATTTTAGTTTTACTTTTATGATCGTTATTTGACTAAGCATATTTAATCTTTAATTACTTGGAATATGCATATTTGATTCATTTGCATGGGAATTTTCATGAATTTTAAGGATTATTAAATGTTTCACAATTTATTTAGTTTAAAAATATGTTATGTTAAACTTGTATGATTACTTTATGTTCTGTAATAATATACTTCTAAAAATAATCCACCAATACCA
Source organism: Solanum stenotomum (assembly GCF_019186545.1). Taxonomy (NCBI): domain Eukaryota; kingdom Viridiplantae; phylum Streptophyta; class Magnoliopsida; order Solanales; family Solanaceae; genus Solanum; species Solanum stenotomum. The sequence continues at coordinate 65,515,713 of NC_064285.1, forward strand.
CATTTCCTACACAAAGGGACTAATAGCAAACATTTCAATAAATTGAAGATTAAATCTGCATAAAAAAATATTACGAGGATTAAAATAAAAATATACACCAACTACGTAGGGGCCAAAAATAATATTTTTGCATTACTTTAATATTATTATTTTTCAGAATAGTACCCCTCTGCCGAAAGAAAAATAAAATAATGTTCAATTTATTATTGTACTAGGATATGAGGTGCCCGCGCCAGCGCGGGCTTTACATATATTTTTTTGTCTCAATTTATGTGACACAAATGAAATTTGATGAGTTAACTAAATTTTTTGTATGTGTTATTTTTTAAAAATATTTTAAATTGTTAATTTATAGTGATTTATAGTACCTTTTATGGTATTTTCAAATAGTATATATTACTCCTTTTGTTCCATTTTACGCGACACAAGTGATTTTAGGAAAGTCAACTAAATTTCCTATATGATTCTCACATATTTTTAGTTGTTATTTTACTGTGATTCCTAGTACTTTTTACGTTATTTTCAAACAATATATGTTACTTTTTTTGTTTCGATATGGTATTAGAGAGTCAATCAAATTTTCTATATGGTTTTTAGCTATTTTTTTGTTAAAAAAAATATATCTTAAATTGTTACATTGTGATTTTAAACTTTTTTTTTTTGGTAATAAATGCAATTCTCAAATATATAACAAATAATAATAATAAAAAAAGTACTAAAGTTTTCAAATAATTATATTTCTATATTAAAATGTTCAAATCTTTAAAAGTCCACATATACGCACAAATTAATATAAGGAAGACAAAAGAATTTTTTAAAATATATTTGTTGAAGATCTTTCTAACAATTGCATATATATATATATATATATATATTTCATTTTTAAAATATGATTCCCTCCGTTTCGATTTATATTAACTTGTTTTTTATTTCATTTTATAAAGATAATAACCTTTGAATTTTAATTTTTTTTATAGCATATTTAAGATCACAAAATTTAAAAATATTTTAATATATTTGGTATATACCACAAAATTTAAATGTACATATAAATTTTAATTTTAATTGACTTCCACTAAATATTATACTTGATATATAATTATTAAGAGCTAAATGTAATTATAATTTATTTACTTTCATGTAAAAGAGATGTATCATTTCTGAACATATCCACTGGCTTAAGAGAAGAGTGAGACTCTAATTAATGGGGAGAACGATTTTAAAAATTTAAGTTTACAGAAAGAATAAATTAATTTGGAATTTCTTAGGTAAATTTTGTGGATTATTAATATTTTGTATTGGTTGAGAGAGAGATTTTTTAAGTTCCTAATTATTGTAATTTATAGTATTTTTTATGTATATTTGAGGTTATAAATTTGTTGTGATTTATAGTACTTTTTGCGCATCATTTTTAAATAATATATGTTATTCATGTTCTAATTCACGTGAATAATCATAAATATTTTCAGTTGTTAATTTATTGTGAATTCTAGAACTTTTGACGCCATTGTCAAATAATATGTGATACTTCTTTTATTTTAATTAGCCAACCAAATTTCCAATATGATTTAAAAATATTTTCAGTTGCTAATTATTGTAATTTATAGTATTGCTTATGTAATTTTTAATAATATATTTTATTCTATTTGTTTAAATTCATGTGGCAATGATAGAATTTTAAGAATCAACTAAATCTTTTTAGAAAATTTAATTTCTTTATACTATATTTTGTAGCTAAAATATAATAAATGAAAGTAATTAAATTTGAAAATGTTAAATTTTCAAGGAAGAAATAAAGTGGGAAAAAATAAAAAAGAAACTGTGAGGAACAAATAAAGAAGGAAATGAGAATTGTTAATGGGCAATTGGATAACGAAAAGAAAAATTGAAAAACGTGAAATAGGCAGAAACAAGGGCCCACATTTAAAATGATGATGATAATAATTCATATTAAAATTAGTTGTACAAGTTTAAGATTTTTTAAATAATCAAAATTTATAATGTAGCTACTCCATTATTAATCTAGTACATAAAAGGTTTATCATTAAAGTTATCAAAAAAACAAGATCTTCTGGATTCTTGATAACATCATTAGAGATTTTTGTTTTTTCATAAAAGACTATTAATTATTTGTGTACGAGATAAATTTAGCTTCAGTGTAATAGTTTGCACATTATAATATAAATTAATTAGATAAATTTAATACGACAAATTCGACCGAAAAAGTATGTAGAGAAGTTCAAACTTAGATCGTTGTTCAATCAACTAAGCTACTCTTGTTGGTATCTTCTCTTCCATCTCATTTAAATAAAATACTCACTTCGTCTATATTAATTGTCCACGTTACTATAAATAGTAAATCAAATTACTTGTTCATTTATAAAAAGATAGAATTAATTCTTTTTTTCTTGTTTGTACTAACAATTAATTTCTTTTAAAAAAAGTATAATTTTTTTTTCTAAAATTTCAAATTAATAAAATTTCATTTTGAGATATCATCCCCCACATCAGATTTTTCATCAGGAAAAATATTCACTGTCTCCACAGGAACAAAACGTGTAACACGACAATATTTCCAGCTAATGAATTTACATTTATTTGTCAAATTTAAAAAAGTATATATTAAAAGGAAAGTTCATCATTATTTTTATTTTTAATATTTATAATAAATATATTAATAGAATTGTTATAAAGAGAAAAATGATATATGGGAGAGAAGTGTGATACTTAAATTACAAAAGGAAGGTAGTGTTATGAATACGAAGCTAAATCTAAAGAAAGATCTCTAAAACTGATAATATAATATTGTTAATGTATTTGATGGTAAAACAATATAATTATTTACTATTTGATGAGGAACATTTTGCCCTGTATTTGATAATTAGGAGTTCAATTGAATTTAATTTGATATTTGAATTGGCTACGAATTATAATATTTAATCATAATTAAAAAGAAACTAATGATGAGTTAGTCCGTTAAGTGCATAAATACCCACTTTTATCGCGACGATAACTTAAAAATATTATTTTTATACTAAAGGGCAAAACATTCTCGTCGAATAGTAAAAAAGCAATTTTATCCCTTTCCTCGTGTTAAAATGATAAAATATAATTACAAATTTAAAAATATGTTTACCTACCAAGAAAATGAGAAAGAATGAATAAGAAGTGAAGATGGAGTTTCACGTTTTATGTTATATAAAACATTTTAAGAATTAGAAAAAGATGTTGAAAAGTCATAGAATAGTAAAATAAAATAGTTATAAGCAAGTTGTTTTGTAGTTAATTTGATTTATAACCACGTAACTTATAAATTTTTTGAATATTTATTAAATATATTGACCAATTTGTAAATTTAACCAAATCAATTGACCGATACGAATTAATTTATGTGGGCAAATAATGCATGTACATAATTATATATATATTTGGACATGCAGTATGAAATTATGATATGATATGAAATCATAATATGAAATTATGAGATGAAGTTAAAATTTTGTTTGGACATGCGATTTAAACTTTTTGTATTGTATATTTTCTCATAAACATAATATTATATTCATTATAACGAGATCCTAAATACGTACGCCTCTAATTGTTATTTGTTATATTATATGGTATCATAACGTACCATTATTTTTGCTTTATAAATTTAATGATTGTTTTGATTGTTATTGTATCATACCTTTTTAATTTTTATACATATAATAATGTAAATTTTATTCTTCAAACTGCTAGTATGTGATGATGAAACCACACCAAACCAATATAAGTTATATATATATATATATATATATATGAGTTTACTCCGTATAGGTGCAGTCAGTAAGTAGTCATTGCACTGAAAACTACTTGTCTAATGTCTGTGTTGAATCGAATTAAATATGAGTTTCCTACCATTTCAGAAGAATGTGATTTATGAGCCAGTGAGTTATATAAAAAAAAAAAGTTCTTTAATATGCCATAAGCTACCTAATTTTTTGCGAGGAAATGTGGCTTAGAAAAGGTACGAGACTATTCTATTGGAGGTCTCGTAGTTTCTTATTCTTCAATTACTGTGTTGTTTCTTGTCTTCATTTATCACATTAGTCTACTATGTATGGTGTATTATACTTTCTCTATTATTTGTCAAGCCTTGTCTACCTTTGTAGTGTCTTTTTAAATCTGCCTTGTCATGTATCACTCGAGCCAAGGGTCTTTCGAAAATAAACATCTCTATCTCTACAAGGTGGTGATAAAATTTGCATATACTCTACCCTCCCCAGACCAATTCATGAAAATACATTGGATATGTAGTAATTGTTGTTGAGTGCCAATTGACACACAACGAGTCACCCCTTGGAAAACTATCATAACGATGCCCTTCACTCCTAAAATCAAGGTTTCCTCAACCAAATTACAGTCCCCCTTTCAACCAGTTCAAATCCCTAATTTCATTTTTCTAAAAAAACGAATATGATCCCCAAAAATGAAATAGTACAAGTATTTTAGTGATTTTTTAGGCTGTTGAGCTTGAAAATGATGAATTACTAAATTACAAAGCATTTACTTAGCAGATAATTAACAAAATATGATATATTTGAAATTCCAAGTACAAATTACAATCAGTATAATAAATTGGAGGATTTTTTTTGCACTTACAGACTATTTTCGTCTGGTGATTCTGAAATTAAAGAAGAATGTACTTCCGTTGACATCTTCTTCTTCGTCGTCTTCGTCTTCGTCTAGCTCGAACCTTTTTTTGCCTTCATAATATTTACAGTTTCTTCAAAAACCATTTTGCAGACCTTGAAAATGACAAAAATGGCGGAGAAGAGAACGTCAAGGGTCGGGTCGGGTCGGGGCAACAAAATACAACTCGGCCGGTTTTAGACTCGGAGTTGGTTACCGGGTTCAATCCAGTCGGGTTGGGCTAGTTTGGATACTTGATTTAGAGTTCATGCGATTAGAGTCGTCAATATGGGCTAGGCCCGTTGGGCTGGTCTGGCCTAACCCGTGATTTGATAGGGTTGGACTACGATTTTTGGAGCCCATTTAAGAAAAGAGTTTTTTAGCACGGCCTGAATAAGTCTGTTGATTTGTGGAGCTTGAGAAATATAAATAGGACTGGGCCGTGGGACAAATAAAAATAAAATAGATTAAAAATAACAAGATTCTAAATTCAAAATCTGTTTAAAGTTTGAAACATTACAATTTAAATACAAATTATGTTTATAAAATATGTACTACATAAAATAAAAATTTCCTAAAATTTCTAGGGAATCACTACATAGGCCGTAGCCTATGCAATATTGTCATAGTTTTTGTGTTTTTTTATTATGATCATTGGAAAACAATTAAGTTAATATTTATATTTAGCTATTTATGTTTTACTTGAAATCAAACTTAATAAATATTATAAAGATAATTTTATTTGTTGATTTAATTAACAAGTAGTAACACTTGCCCCATATAATATTGTCTTGTCGATATTTATGATCATATTTTTAAATTATAATTTAATTAAAAAAATTATAAAATATATATATATATATATATTTTTAAGAAAAGAGGGCTTGCCCGTAACCCACATACTTGCGGGTTGGACCGACTATTTTCTGGCCCACATCGAAAATAGGCTAGCCTGGCCTGACCCGTCAAATTTCAAAGCATGTATGGATTAGCCCGGATGGGGTGGGCCAACCCATATTGACAACTCTACATGTGATACTATCTATCTTGATTGTTTATGGGTTATTGGTTAGAAATTTAGAATCGAATGAATCTGGTGTAGATAAGCTATTTAACTAAGTTTTGCTCTATTTTAGAGGATTTATTTGGTCCAAATAAAACATGATAGATTAAAATTAGATTTCTGACAGACTCGTTAAACAATTATAGTATGTCAAATTTTAGAAATATAATAAATCAAAAATAGAAAAAATTGTAATATAAATAAACTAAAATAGTAAATAAAAGGATATAAGAAATGTACATCCAAATATGAGCTCTTGTTAAGTTTTATGGTAATTCTCGTTAAATCTAACTATCAGGATTTATTAGTATAAAAAAACATTTACTTTAATAAATATAATAGACAAAACTATTCAAAATTATATTTACATGATCATTTTAAACATATTCTAGACACAAGGGACTATTTTTGTTCTTTTTTCTTTTATAAATTATTTTTTGAGTCATTTTTCATGTTTTATTTACTTCTTTTTTTAAATAGTAAAAATCGATCAAAACTCTTTACCCTATTCGGACAAACAAAAATATGTCAATAAGAGAAAGGCACATGCATGCAAATGCAATCAGTAGGATGTCACATTCAAATATCGAATTTATCTAAATTCAATGTATAATATAAATTTATACATATAAAAACTTCATTAGGATTTACTATTATTACTACTATATATAAGAGACTAGGAAGCACACAAGTGTTGGACGACATGTGTGCTTCCTTGCCAAGGGTATTTTTGATTTTTGCACAATGTTTATGCTTAAATAATGTTGTACTTGCTTATTTTATAATTGTACCTTTAATTATTGGACAATTTAACCCAGCTATTACTTATCTCTCAGCCGAAATGTTAGACTTTCATTTAGGCACATTTACTTTTCCTCATCTCATGTGTTTTCTGATTTTCATTTATCATGTGTTTTCAATATACGTTTTGTATATAATTCTTTTGGTCCAAATATAAAATGATAGATTAAAATTAGATTTCTGATAGACTCGGTAAGCAATTATAGTATGTCAAATTTTAGAAATGTAATAAATCAAAAATAGAAAAAATTGTAATATAAATAAACTAAAATAGTAAATAAAAGGATATAAGAAATGTACATCTAAATACGAGATCTTGTTAAGTTTTATGGTAATTCTCGTTAAATCTAACTATCAGGATTTATTAGTATAAAAAAAACATTTACTTTAATAAATATAATAGACAAAACTATTCAAAATTATATTTACATGATCATTTTAAATATATTCTAGACACAAGGGATTATTTTTGTTCTTTTTTCTTTTATAAATTATTTTTCGAGTAATTTTTCATGTTTTATTTACTTCTTTTTTAAAATAGTAAAAATCGATCAAAACTCTTTACCCTATTCGGACAAACAAAAATATGTCAATAAGAGAAAGGCACATGCATGCAAATACAATCAGTAGGATGTCACATTCAAATATCGAATTTATCTAAATTCAATGTATAATATAAATTTATATATATAAAAACTTCACTAGGATTTACTATTATTACCACTATATATAAGAGACTAGGAAGCACACAAGTGTTGGACGACATGTGTGCTTTCTTGCCAAGGGTATTTTTTATTTTTGCACAATGTTTATGCTTAAATAATGTTGTACTTGCTTATTTTATAATTGTACCTTTAATTATTGGACAATTTAACCCAGCTATTATTTATCTCTCAGCCGAAATGTTAGACTTTCATTTAGGCACATTTACTTTTCCTCATCTCATGTGTTTTCTGATTTTCATTTATCATGCGTTTTCAATATATGTTTTGTATATAATTCTTTTGGTCCAAATATAAAATGATAGATTAAAATTAGATTTCTGACAGACTCGTTAAACAATTATAGTATGTCAAATTTTAGAAATGTAATAAATCAAAAATAGAAAAAATTGTAATATAAATAAACTAAAATAGTAAATAAAAGGATATAAGAAATGTACATCCAAATACGAGCCCTTGTTAAGTTTTATGATAATTCTCGTTAAATCTAACTATCAGGATTTATTAGTATAAAAAAAACATTTACTTTAATAAATATAATAGACAAAACTATTCAAAATCATATTTACATGATCATTTTAAACATATTCTAGACACAAGGGACTATTTTTGTTCTTTTTTCTTTCATAAATTATTTTTCGAGTAATTTTTCATGTTTTATTTACTTCTTTTTTAAAATAGTAAAAATCGATCAAAACTCTTTATCCTATTCGGATAAACAAAAATATGTCAATAAGAGAAAGGCACATGCATGCAAATGCAATCAGTAGGATGTCACATTTAATTATCGAATTTATCTAAATTCAATGTATAATATAAATTTATATATATAAAAACTTCATTAGGATTTACTATTATTACTACTATATATGAGAGACTAGGAAGCACACAAGTGTTGGACGACATGTGTGCTTCCTTGCCAAGGGTATTTTTGATTTTTGCACAATGTTTATGCTTAAATAATGTTGTACTTGCTTATTTTATAATTGTACCTTTAATTATTGGACAATTTAACCCAGCTATTACTTATCTCTCAGCCGAAATGTTAGACTTTCATTTAGGCACATTTACTTTTCCTCATCTCATGTGTTTTCTGATTTTCATTTATCATGCGTTTTCAATATATGTTTTGTATCTAATTCTTTTGGTCCAAATATAAAATGATAGATTAAAATTAGTGTAACGACCCATTTGGTCGTTTTGAGTACTAGAGCTTTTTATTTCATAAAATACTTTCCGATGGACTCTAAATGGGTATTTTGGACTATTCGTAACTACATTTATGAATTTAATGGGGTAGTTTTTATAATTTATTTAGTTGGTGGTTAAGAAAAATAACATTAAACTTAATAGTGGGTCACTTTCACACTTTTATAATTTGTCTTATATAATAATTAGGGAGTAAATATTCTGTAGAAAGAATAAGGGTTTGAGAAGAGAAATCGGCTACATCAAAATCAGTCGTGGGTCTTTCTGCTGGTACGTTTCTTTGTAAATTACAATCTAATTTGGAACGAATATTGTACTGCTATGGCATCGAATAAATGGAATGGATGAATTGTATATTTGGTCATTATAAGAGAATAGGAGGGACATAACATATATACTTATATACCCAATAAAGAATTAAATATGGGGATAAATTCTGAAATTAATAACTACCTAATGATTGCCTAAAGATTACTACAGAAATCTCGTGTGTTAATGTTAGTGGAAAATTAGGATACAATAAGGTGGTAAGTTTATGCATATTCCATGTATGCAGGTGTTATGGTTCACGTGTAGCTTGGGTCGTTGTTAGTCCGTATGCCACTGGTTTCGTGACCAGTGGCTTCCATCTTTATATATTAATATTTTATTCTGACATTATAAATTATATTTTGATATATTGAGATAGGTAGTTAAGTATTATGTGTATCGAATTATTTAAATTCCATTAAAGTTATGATAATTGGAGAAATTAAGACTTAACCTCAAGATTGAACTTTAGGAAATTAATTATAGAGTTGGGTGAGTATTTGGGGTCAAGGATAGACATATATGAGTGTCTATAGACTCGTTAACTTACAAATTATGTATACTTGATAGATTAAAAAGGTTTGGAGGCATCGAGGAATGGTAAAGTATTGGGAAAGTAGCTTGCTTGACGCCAGTTCTTCGGTGGAGGTAGGTTATGGTTTATTCTATTTGATAGATAAACTCTTAATAGCGATTGATATGCATTGAATGATACTGTGAAGTTCTCTATGTACTTGATTGTGTGATTGTGTAGCTTGGTTGTGTGGTTTGTGATTGGTCTAAAATCCTGAGACCGTGAGATTTATAATCTGAAAACCTCTCTATCGAAGTGATGCCTTGAATAAAGAAGGCATGATGTAATATTATTAATGAATTGAAAAGTGGTGATAATAAATGATAAATTAATAATATTATTGGATCGGAGTGTCACGTTCCGACACGGTATTTTTGGATCGGAGTGTCACGTTCCGACACGGTATTATTGGATCGGAGTGTCACGTTCCGACACGGTATAATTGGATCGGAGTGTCACGTTCCGACACGGTAACATTAAAGGAAAAAAGATATTGAATTAACTTAATGTACTCAATCTCAATGAACGCATTTCCCAAACGAGTGTGATGTGGAGGCATGAGTCCTCGTGTGTGTGCTTGATATTGTGATTGATTACGTATTTGCTTTAACTGCCACTTGTTCATGTTGTTGTTTCTTATCACCTGCTAAGTGCTATAGTTGACTTTATACTATTATTCATTGTATATTAGTTTCTATTTTGGGTTGGCCGATGATACCTACTCAGTACATGTTGCCCGGTACTGATCCCTACTTGTATTTTTCTTTGTTTTCCTTTTATGGAGTGCAGCGAGTGTACTAGCAAATTTGACTAGCCCTCAGCTAGCCAGTCTCAACATATCAGGTTTAAGGGTGAGCTATGCATTCGANGTTTAAGGGTGAGCTACGCATTCGAGCTTGTGTTGGATTCTCTCGATCATGACTTGATGTCCATATTTTTCGGACACAAATTGCTTTATTTCATTTATTTCGGTGTCTTTGATACTCTTAGACTTAGTATTTAGAGATTAGATGTCCTTGATGTGATGACTTTCAGATTTTGGGGATAATATGTAATAGACTTTAGAGGTTTATTTGATTGGTTACTTTAATAAGTTTTGGAGCTTCCGCGTTATTATTGTTATTTGTAGTTGAATTATTGGTATGTGTTGGGGTTTAGATTCATTGGTCCGCCCACTTAGGAGGTTAAGTGTGGGTGCCACTCATGACTCAATTTGGGTCGTGACAAACTTGGTATCAGAGCGTTAGGTTCGGTGATCTCATCACACAAGGACAAGTCTTGTAAAGTCTTGCGGAACGGTATGGGGAGGCCTTTATTTTTCTTCGAGAGACTATAGGACTTTAGGAAAACTTCTTTCCTTCTTTCTTTCGTGCTACTACTTGAATCCAATTGGTATCTAGGTGATACAAATTGGTATCTGAACTTCTTCACTCTATTTCCTATATGGTTAGTACTAGAGTATTAGAAGTTTAAATAGCAATACTAGAAATAAAAAATTTGTCTTCCGCCATAAAATTTGTCTTCCGCCATAAAATCACATATCAAGTCATATTTGTGCCTCTTCCGCCATAAAATTTGTCTATGTTTTGTATCTAATTCTTTTGCTCAACATGTTATACTTCTTGAAATTTAACTACTATATTTATTATATTTTAACTACAAAATATATTAGAGGTACAACCTTCTTTTTTTAAAAAAAAAAATTTAGTTGACTCTTAAAATTTTATCATTGTTATATGAATTGGAACAAATGAAATAATATATATTATTATTAAAATTACATAAAAGATGTTATAAATCACAATAATTAACAATTGAAAATATTATAAGAAATTTGGTTGACTAATTGAAATAGAAGAAGTAACATATATTATTTGAAAATAACGTCAAAAGTTCTAGAATTCGCAGTAAATTAACAACTGAAAATATTTATGATTATTCACGTGAATTGGAACAGAAGTAACATATATTATTTAAAAATGACGCAAAAAATAATATAAATCAAAACAAATTAATAACTTCAAATATATTTTTTTAAAAAACATATAATTGTTTTTGATTGATTCTTCAAAATTCCTTTATATCACATAAATTGAGGGAAAAAATAGTAACATATATTTTGGGCATGTGCTGGCATGGGCATCAAATGTCTAGTAAAATAATAATATGCTTGAGTTCATAAGTTGAAAAATACAACAAATTTCATGCTAGAAATTGTATAGATTAAATTCATAAAATAAAAATACAACATGCGTGTCCAATGCTTATGAGATCAGTACACTAGATATGTTGTTGCAGCAAATAGTAGATTAGAATTCGTAATATTAAAAAAACAACATGCGTGTTCAATGCTTACTAAGAACCTTAAAGATAAACCAATAGAGTTTACATTTTGAATTCGTCTCCGAACATCGTAAAAATCAAGAAGGATAAGCTTGAATAACAGATTGAACAGCATTAATGTGACTAATTGTGTGTCTATTAAATCCAGCTTCATTCAAAACATAAGCCCATTCTTTAGAAGTTCTCTCTTTTCCATTGGTTGTGTGAGCCATCATCACCATATCCAACATTAAACCAACATCTTTGAGCTTCTCATTATTTGATCCTCTAATAATACTTTCTTCTTTTTCACCAATTATTGCTTCCAATATTATCACTTTCCCATTGTCTTGTGGAATTGCTTCTCTACACTTTGTTAATATTTGTATGCATTCTTCATCACTCCAATCATGTAAAACCCACTAATATACATAATATATACAACAATATACATGAGGTTATGAAAATTAACAACAAAATTGAATATAAGAAATACTTCCTAGAAAAATAAATTAAAAATAAGTAGATTTTCTGACAAACTCCCTCAAAAATTAGCATGTTAGAAACAATTACGATAAACTTTAATTAAAAATCCGAGTCAAGAGTCTTTTGGAAATGGTCTATTTACCTCCACGAGATATGAGTAAAGTATGTGTACACTTTACCCTCCCTAGACTCTAGCTATGGAATTGGAGAGGGTTTGTTATTATTGTTGTTGTTTGTTGTTTCAATCAAAAATCTCTTTTAAGATTTTCATCAGAAATTTGTGTAAGGTTAGTAGAAATAGAGATAATTTCCCACCAATACAATTACTTCAACATATATACATGAAGTTATGCAAAAATACTATTTAAATAAAGCGAATTTTGTTGAAAATGTTTTTTATAGACAATTCATCGGGAATCCCTTAAACACTATTTTTTTAAAAAAAATATATCTTTTTTTATGAAATTCGTTTGAAATTGGCTCCTCAATAATGTTTCCGACATGCTTTATTGAAAATCCCTTAACGATGAACTATTTTTATACGAAATGTCCATTAGAAACTTATAATAGAGATAATAGTATAAAATATATCAATGGACAACTTTAGACCTACTCTCAAAACCTAAGGGACCATTCCATATTATTTTCTAGTACTTTTCTTGTAGAAATTATTTTGTGGGGTAGTGGACAAATCACGAATGACTTTTCTTAGCACAAAATAAATTTTAAAAAAAAAGACTTTTTAAGTCATTTTCATAACATGAATAACTATTTAAGAAATTAATTCCCATCATAATTAAAATGTCAAATATTTTAACTAAAACAAATTCAATCCATTAAAATGACTACTATTAATATCTATTTCCTACGTCCCATATTAGATGGGAATTAACTTTCTATTTTGTACTGTAATTAAGAAATTATTAATAGATTGATCAACTTTACTACTGTATTCTTTGTTTATATTAATAAGCCTCTTGGGGAAAAAAATCTAGATCTTCAAAATTTGTTTAAACTTCCCAAGGTCATATTAATTGTAGGGATAAAATGAAAAAAAAAACTAATTAATTTCTATCCTGATTAATTAGTAAAAGTTCAAGTCATATAAAACATATATTTTTAGTAAGATGTTCATCTAATATGAGACGGAAGTAGTACTCACCATGAGGAAGGCAGCATCAGCTTTGGGAACATAATTAAACATGTCACCTCCAACATGTACAACACCAGTAGCATGAGGTGCAACAGAAGCAACATGAGGGAGATCAAAATTAATCCCATTAATCCAAGGAAAAGCCTCCACCAATAATCTAAGTGTTGTTCCATCACCACCACCAACATCAACCACCGTGTTCACCCCCTCGAATATCTCGGGGCAACCGTCGATAATCGCAGATACTGCAACCCTAGCATCACACGCCATTGCGTTGTTCAAGAGGTTACTGTGTTTAGGATCAGCTTCCGCGTACTTCCAGACATGCTTTCCATGAGCTGCTTCAAAGACAGGTGTACTATTGTACTTTGATGAAATACGTGCACTAAGATTGTGCCACGGTGCCAACATCACAGGGCTGCTTTCAAATAGCAAGAAAGCAGCCATGCTATTCTCGCCTTCTTTAATAAGAAGGCGGGAAAGAGGCGTTTGAACATAGCCGCTTTTGCAGCTTTTGGTTGATGTCTCCTTGAATATTCCACGATTGATCAAGAACCTATAAAATATGTACATATTATTAACATTATTATTTTTATAACAAATATCTACTATCATATCTCTTTATAACACCATTTCACAATAAATGTCAAGTTTTCCTTATAACCGATGTTTCATCTTATGCTTTACCATATAGTTTCTATAGCATCATTTCTTTATAAAAATTAAAAAAAATATCCAAACAAATGATGATATTATAGAGAGGTTTGAGTGTTGATACTTTTTTTAGTATGTCTTAACTAAAAATAATTCTTCATATCCTTATTTAAAAATAACTTAACTTTAAGCTTTTCATTAGTTCAATAATTTTTTCCTCCCGATGTTAATTAGTAGGATAAGACATTTTCTACCTAAGAGAACTCCATACTCGGGAATTGAGCATAAGATCTCTAGTTACGGATGCATGAATATGAATACGTACTAACCTTTTCACTACAATCCTTCGTGAACTAGTCCCTTAATATAATGAGATGCTCAATTACAGTCACACAAATATTTTAAAAAATCAAATTTCTTGTATATATAGCTAAACATTGTCACGTAAATTGAAACAAACAGAATACAAAATTACAAACTAATTAATCATACCTTAGGATACGATAGAGGGAAGAAGAACAACAACCAAGTGCAATAGAAAGTTGATTTAGGCTAATAGGTTCTTGATTTTTTTCCAAAAAATCAGCAATTCCTAATTCAATGGCACATTTAATCACAGCCATTTCTGTGAAACCAAACACAAATTTCCACATATTTGCTTGTGCTTCATGAGATTGTTGAAATTTTTTTTCATCATTTGTTCTTGTTTTTCCATTTGTTTGTTTCTCCATAGTGAATAAAAGCTTAATTTAATGTTTTTGTTGGTTCTTGGAATACTTCAATGGACTGGCTATTAGGCTATTTAAATTAATAAAAATCTTTTAAATTAGTATATTATTATTATTATTTTAGTATAACATGTTGGATGGTTGTTATCACGGGCGTCTCAAGGGGATTTCCCGAGTTCACGCGAATCTATGCCCCTCTTTCGAGATCATATATATAGTTGTATTATATATTGAAAAATAACGAGTGAACATACATAAAGTATGATACAATGCAATCATTATTGAGCGCATATGTCTTTCTAAGTGATGTTAGAAATTTGAATCTTACATCTATTTTGTTCTTTCAAACAAAAAATGGGCAACGTACACTTCTCTTCTAAGTGATTATTGGTAGCATTTTTGACGTTTTAAACTAAATTTTTTTATTGCATCAATCTTTCAAAACAATTCAAGTCTATCATATTGGAAATTTCTCAATTATTTTTAGTATTGTAATTTTTTACTATAAATAGCCAAATGTATATATTAAAATGAGTAATATTGAATGATATTATATACGGTCAATGCATTCAATCGATTTCAATACCTCCGATATCTTAGGGTTTGTTTAGCCATGCAATATGAAATTATGATGTAAAATTATGAGATGAAGTTAAAATTTTGTTTGGACATGCGATTTAAATTTTTTGTATTGTATATTTTCTCATAAACATAATATTATATTCATCGTAACGAGATCCTAAATACGTACGCCGGCCTCTAATTGTTATTTGTTATATATGGTATCATAACGTACCATTATTTTTGCTTTGTGAATATAATGATGGTTTTGATTGTTATTGTATCATACCTTTTTAATTTTTATACATACAATAATGTAAATTTTATTCTTCAAACTGCTAGTATGTGATGATGAAACAACACCAAACCAATATAAGTTTTATATATATAATGCAATGTGTCATGAAGCAATACATAATACTCATCTTATAAACAAGTTGTGAGTTATTGGTAAAATTTAATTTCAGTTTTACTTTCGTGACCAACATTTGACTAAGCATATTTAATCTTTCATTACTTGAATCATGCATATTTGATTTATTTGCATAGGAATGTTCATGAATTTTAAGAATTATTAAATGTTTCACAATTTATTTAATTTCAAAACATGTTATGTTAAACTTGTATGATTACTTCATGTTCGATAATAACATATTTCTAAAAATAATCCACCAATACAACATTGCGATAAATTGAAGATTAAATCTGCTTAACAAAATATTACGAGGATTAAAATAAAAATATACACCAACTACGTAGGGACCAAAAATAAGATTTTTGCATTACTTTAATATATTTTTTTCAGAATTGTACCCCTCTGCCGAAAGAAAAATAAAATAATGTTAAATTGATATGTTCAATTTAGTTGTATAAGAATTCATATTAAAATTGGTTGTACAAGTTTACGATTTTTTAAATAATTAAGCTTAATAATGCAACTACTCCATTATTAATCCAGTACTATGTAATACGTGAAAGGTTTATCATTAAAGTTATCAAAAAATTAAGATCTTCTGGATTCTTGATAACATCATTAGAGATTTTTGTTTTCGTAAAAAGACTATTAATTATTTGTGTACGAGATAAATTTAGCTTTAGTATAATAGTTTGCGAAGTAAATTATATTAGACAAATTTAATACGACAAATTCAATCGAAAAAGTAGGTAGAGAAGCTCAAACTTAGATTGTTGATCACTAAGGTATCTTCTCTTCGGTCGCATTTAAATAAAATACTCACTTATTTTTATATTAATTGTCCACATTACTATAAATGGTAAATCTAAATTACTTGTTAATTTATAAAATCAAGATAGAATTTTTTTTTTCCCTTGTTTGCACTTACAATTAATTTCTTTTAAAAAAAGTATTAAAAAAATTTCTAAAATTTCAAATTAATAAAATTTCATTTTGGGATATCATCCCCCATATCAGATTTTTCATCAGGAAAAATATTCACTGGTTCCACAGGAACCAAACGTGTAAACGACAATATTTTTAGCTAATGAATTTACATTTATTTGTCAAATAAAAAAAAAGTATATATAAAGGAAAGTTCATCATTATTTTTATTTTTTATATTTAAAATAAATATATTAATAGAATTGTTTTATAAAGAGAAAAATGATATGGGAGAGAAGTGTGATACTTAAATTACAAAGGAAGGTAGTGTTATGAATACGAAGCTAAACCTCAAGAAACATCTCTAAACTGATAATATAATATTGTTAATATATTTGCTGGTAAAACAACATTGGCAAGCCCCTTTTTTTTGTTAATCGACAAAGGGTCAAAACTGTCATTTTGATATTCGATGAGGAACTCTTTTACCCTCTATTGAAAATTAAGAATTTAATTTGAGGTTTGAATTGATCGTGAACCATAAGATTAGATCGAAATTAAGAGGAACTAATGATGTGTTAGTCCATTTACTATTTGACGAGGAACATCATGTCCTCCATTGATAATTAGGAGTTCAATTGAATTTAATTTGACATTAATATTTGGAAGGAGCTCATATAAGAAACTCAAATCAACTATACCTCAATCCCAAATTGGTTGGGATGGATTATATGAGTCCTCTGTATCCATGTTATTATATTTAGACCATTCCATTCCAAGCCAATGTTGCACATACCTAGTTGGCAACATCCCAACAAATTAGTATTGGAGGATTTAACATGGGAAGAAAATAGAAATCACCAATTCTCTCTGTCTCATTAAATGTGGCATACTTCTCATTTCTGTGATATACTTTCTTTTTAAGTTTGTCCCTGAACGAATGACAACTTTCTGTATGTATAATCAATTTAACTTTAAATTTCACACTTTACCCTAAATGAGATGATTTATAGTCATCCCACTTGCTGGGACTACACTGGGTATGACGATATGTTGTTGTTGTTGTTGTTGAGATGATTTCTAGTAACACAAATGTGTTTGGTTTTAAACCATAAGATTCGAAAGTCTTTAGTTTTTTCTTAAACTTCATTCCTATCAAACACCGCCATATAAATTGAAATGGAAGGAGTAATATTTTCTGTCAGTTGACCACGAAATACTCTATGGGAAATACCCTCTCTACCTTCATAAGGTAGGGGTAAGGTTGCATACACACCACCCTTCCCAGACCCAACTAATGGAATTACACTAGGTATATTGCTGTTTTTGTTAGTTGAACACGAATTACAATAGCGCCTTTGCAAATTGCTTCCGAATCAACATGAGCACACCTTGATTAGTTTACTAGGTAGAGGTTATCTTTTTTCTTAATGAAGACTAGGTAGATATTATCTTCAATCAACACAAGTATTGGGTAACTCTACCCATCAAGGTATAATTAGCCGGAGGAGTACACCTAGTGTTGCATCTGCAAGGATTCCAGCCTTGATCCCAACTCCCAAGGTTATTACTCCATCTCTTCAACCACTAGGAATCCCTTATGGATAATGTTACAGTCTGAATCAGAGAACTCAACCCAAAAGACTACCTATTAGATGGGAGAGTTCATTGAGCCTATAAATTCATTACTATGTCTCTGTTTAATCAATGAGGAACAATTGACACACGACAATTCTCCTTGCTTGAGGACCAACGACTTTGTTGATCATGGCTGGCACTCTTAGAACCCCTCTGGTCAAGTTGGTCACGACTGGCATCTCATTCCTTTTTTCCTTATTGCGCTAAGTTGATCACAACCGGCACCCCACTTGGATCTAGGCTACCACTGCTGGCACTCTACTAGTTGGTCACATCTGGCACCCTTCTAGATCGATACCCACTCTCAGTGGTCTATTAGGCCATCACTTCGAGTCTCAGTCTCAAGCATTAATTGACCTGTCCTAATATCAATTGTTGTAGACTGACAGGAGAGCGCAATCCAAAAGACTAGATTATTAGGTGGAAGATGTCCATTCAACATAAAAAAATCATTACTATTTCTCTTATAATACATAGATGGTGATAGTTCAGGTAGAAAAAGAAAAAGGGAACAATGGATTGTTGAAGTGTGAAACTCGCGAAAAAAGTGATAGTTCACGTGTTTTTGTCCATTATCTCTCAAATTAACTTGGAAGTAAAAAGATCAAAACTTTGGAACAGAATTGCGTCATTTTGAGGATTTGGGCAATGTAAATAGTTCTGGTGTTGTAAACTGTGTTACATGCCAGTGGATTTGTAACTTTTGGTTTTGGTACCTTCTTGGTACTTAGTTAATAAACCTTTACCTTATCAAAAGAAAAAAACTGTGTTACTCCCTCCGTCCCATTTTAGTTGTCCACTTTAGAAATGACACACAGATTAAGGCAACAATGATTAGCACAGTGAAGTTACAATTTTATCCTTATGACAACTTTTCACTACAAAATTACAACCACTTCTTTGAATTCAAATGAAATAAATTGGAGGGAAACAACATACACTTTTACAATTTTCAAGAAGTGTAAATAAGGGTATAATAGGAAAAAATTTGTTGTCCTTTCTTGATTTGTCAAAATGGACAACTAAATAGGGACAACTAAAAAAGGAAATATGGACAACTAAATAGGGACGGAGGGAGTACATGCTAGTAGAATTGTACTGCTTGGTAAAATGTGGATCTGACAAGCAGGGAACTTGTGGGATGAAGTTATATGATTGTGATGCTTGCAATTGAAAGTTGTTTTGTCTTAGAAATTGCTTTTTCTATATATAAGTAGTAGTGTTTCTCTTCTTCTGATTCTTACAAAAAAAAAAGGTATATATGAGTTTACTCCGTATAGGTGCAGTCAGTAAGTAGTCATTGCAGTTAAAACTACTTGTCTAATGTCTGTGTTGAATCGAATTATATATGAGTTTCCTACCATTTCAGAAGAATGTGATTTATGGGCCAGTGAGTTTATAAAAAAAAAAGTTCTTTAATATGCCAGAAGCTACCTAATTTTTTGCGAGGAAATGTGGCTTAGAAAAGGTACGAGACTATTCTATTGAAGGTCTCGTAGTTTCTTATTCTTCAATTACTGTGTTGTTTCTTGTCTTCATTTATCACATTAGTCTACTATGTATGGTGTATTACATTTTCTCTCTTATTTGTCAAGCCTTGTCTACCTTTGTAGTGTCTTTTTAAAACTGCCTTGTCATGTATCACTCGAGCCAAGGGTCTTTCGAAAACAAACCTCTCTATCTCTACAAGGTGGCGATAAAATTTGCATATACTCTACCCTCCCCAGACCCATTCATGAAAATACATTGGATATGTAGTAATTGTTGTTGAGTGCCAATTGACACACAACGAGTCACCCCTTGGAAAACTATCATAACGACGCCCTTCACTTCCCAAAATCAAGGTTTCCTCAACCAAATTACAGTCCCCGTTTCAACCAGTTCAAATCCCTAATTTCATTTTTCTAAAAAAACGAATATGATCCCCAAAATTGAAATAGTACAAGTATTTTAGTGATTTTTTAGGTTGTTGAGCTAGAAAATGATGAATTACTAAATTACAAAGCATTTACTTAGCAGATAATTAACAAAATATGATATAATAAATTGGAGGATTTTTTTGCAGACCTTGAAAATGACAAAAATGGTGGAGAAGAGAACGTCAAGGGTCGGGTCGGGGCAACAAAATACAACTCGGCCGGTTTTAGACTCGGAGTTGGTTACCGAGTTCAATCCAGTCGGGTTGGGCTAGTTTGGATACTTGATTTAGAGTTCATGCGATTAGAGCCGTCAATATGGGCTAGGTCCGTTGGGCTGGCCTGGCCTAACTCGTGATTTGATAGGGTTGGGCTACGATTTTTGGAACCCATTTAAGAAAAATATTTTTTAGCCCGGCCTGAATAAGCCTGTTGATTTGTGGAGCTTGAGAAATATGGATAGGACTGGGCCGTGGGACAAATAAAAATAAAATAGATTAAAAATAACAAGATTCTAAATTCAAAATTTGTTTAAAGTTTGAAACATTACAATTTAAATACAAATTATGTTTATAAAATATGTACTACATAAAATAAAAATTTCCTAAAATTTCTAGGGAATCACTACATAGGCCGTAGCCTATGCAATATTGTCATAGTTTTTGTGTTTTTTTATTATGATCATTGGAAAACAATTAAGTTAATATTTATATTTAGCTATTTATGTTTTACTTGAAATCAAACTTAATAAATATTATAAAGACAATTTTATTTGTGGATTTAATTAACAAGTAGTAACATTTGCCCCATATAATATTGTCTTGTCGATATTTATGATCATATTTTAAAATTATAATTTAATTTTAAAAATTATAAAAAAAATATATATTTTTTTTTAAGAAAAGAGGGCTTTCCCACGTACTTGCGGGTTGGATCGACCATTTCTAGCCCACAAGAAAATAGCCTAGCCTGGCCTGACCCGTCAAATTTCAAAGCATGTATGGATTAGCCCGGATCGGGTGGGCCAACCCATGTTGACAACTCTACATGCGATACTATCTATCTTGATTGTTTACGGGTTATTGGTTAGAAATTTAGAATCGAATGAATCTGGTGTAGATAAGCTATTTAACTAAGTTTTGCTCTATTTTAGAGGATTTATTTGGTCCAAATAAAACATGATAGATTAAAATTAGATTTCTGACAGACTCGTTAACCAATTATAGTATGTCAAATTTTAGAAATGTAATAAATCAAAAATAGAAAAAATTGTAATATAAATAAACTAAAATAGTAAATAAAAGGATATAAGAAATGTACATCCAAATACGAGCTCTTGTTAAGTTTTATGGTAATTCTCGTTAAATCTAACTATCAGGATTTATTAGTATAAAAAAACATTTACTTTAATAAATATAATAGACAAAACTATTCAAAATTATATTTACATGATCATTTTAAACATATTCTAGACACAAGGGACTATTTTTGTTCTTTTTTCTTTTATAAATTATTTTTTGAGTCATTTTTCATGTTTTATTTACTTCTTTTTTTAAATAGTAAAAATCGATCAAAACTCTTTACCCTATTC